>NC_092753.1:10110462-10136539 GCF_047496795.1 Chiloscyllium punctatum
GTCGCAAATTCTTTAAGAAATCCACCTTCCTTTAGCAAGCTCTGCTAACTGACATGTTTTACGGCGAATGATGTACTTTTGCCTGTTGTCAAGTAAGGCAGCTGCCTAAATGTGATCAGAAAGGTCTCCCAAGGAATTCAATTATCAGGTCATCGATTTCAGTGATAGTAGTTAACCCTCTGCTTTCCTCTGAAATAGTGTCCTGAATTATTTTACATTCCTGAGAGGGTGGCTTTGGTTTAATGTTTCATCCAGCAGGGTAGTGCTCCCTCAGTACTGCACTGAAGTATTGGTTGAGGTACTTAACGGCACAGACATTTTGTCCAATGTACCCATGTTTCCAATTAGTCCATGCCCTTTCCCAGGGCCAACAATGATTTTGAGTGAAGAAGTGTTGGTTCTGTAGGGGTAGTTGTTAGAACAATTAGAATCATGTCTGGTGGTGGAACTGATACGAAGGGAGAAGAGAATTAATCTGTGGCCTGGTTTGTGTGGCAACAGTTAAGGCTGACCAGAATTCAGTTTTACTAAAGAAGAATATTATTAACCTGTGGCCTGGTTTGTGTGGAAACAGTTAAGACTGACTAGCGTTCAGTTTTGCCTCAACTTCACTCGCATTCATTGGGCGTGGGAGTGTCTAGCTGCCTGAATACAAAAGACTCAATTTTAGATGTTGGTGCTACCATCATAACGGCTTACTCCAGGGAGGAAATACTCAATGGGCACCGGCATCTGACACATCCCCTCAATTGGCAGACCCCGAATTCAGAAACCTTGGAAAAAAATTCAACAAGGAATTCATTGAATGCAACCGGATGGTATCAGACTTTTTATTGAGAGAGCTGTGTAATCTGTTAAATGAGAGAGCAAGAAGGCATTGGGATGTGGAGTAGGATGGGAAGGGGTAGTGTTGAGACAAGCTAATGTTCTAGGAGTATGGGTTCAAATCGCAGTAGGTGAAATTTGAACTCAAATTACAAAAAATGTGGAATTTTGACAGAGCGGAGAACAGAGAAGGCGAGATGAAGTGAGGGCTGCTGGGAAGGGAAGGGCTTAATTTATATTTGGGCAGAGGCTAAACCTGAGATACTACGCGTGTAGTATCTCCCTCCCACACCCCCCCCCCCCCCCCCCCCTCAAACTGGAAGAAAAAGTCTCTGTAAGGTAAGGCTTTTATTTCTTTGTTTATCCTTCTTTTTCATATATTTAAGATCATTGTTTGATTTTAGTTAGTTCATATAAAGCTAAGCTTACAATGGCAGGGACCTCAGACCCGTGGCATATGCCTCTTGCTTGATGTGGGAGCTTAGGAACGTTCCTGACTCTTACATTTGCAAGAGGTGTGTCCAGCTGCAGCTCGTGTTTGACCACATGACGGCTCTGGAGCTGTGGGTGGACTCACTGTGGGGCAGCCGCGATGCTGAGGAAGTTGTGGATAGCACGTTTAGTGAACTGGTCACACCGCAGGTTAGAACTGCTGAGGGAGACAGTGAATGGGTGACCAAAAGACAGAAAGAGAGGAGGAAGGCAGTGCAGGTGTCCCCTGCGGTCATCTCCCTCCAAAACAGGCACACCGTTTTGGATACTGTTGGGGGAGATGGCTCACCAGCAGAGGGCAGCAGTTGCCATGATCATGGCACCGTGGTGGGTACTGCTGTTCAGCAGGGCAGGAAAAAGTTTTGTAGGGCCATAGTCAGAGGGGATTCTATTGTGAGGGGAGTAGGTAGGCGGTTCTGTGGCCGAAAACGGGACTTCCGGATGGTAGGTTGCCTCCCAGGTGTTCGGCTCAGGGATGTCACCGATCGGCTGGAGAGCATTCTAAAAGGGGAGGGTGAGCAGCCAGTTGCCTTGGTGCATGTAGGCACCAACGATATAAGTAGAAAACGAGATGAGGTCCTGAAAGAAGAATTCAGGGAGCTGGGAGAGAGGTTAAAGAGGGGGACCTCAAAGGTAGTGATCTCTGGATCACTACCAGTGCCACGTGCTAGCCAGCGTAGAAATGAAATAATAGGCAGCATGAACACGTGGCTTGAGGGATGATGTAGGAGGGAGGGGTTCAGATTTGTTGGACATTGGGACCAGTTCTGGGGAAGGCGGGACGATTACAAAAGGGACGGTCTACATCTGAACCAGACCGGAACCAATGTCCTTGGGGGAGTTTTTGCTACTGCTGTTGGGGAGGTTTTAACCTAATGTGGCAGGGGACTGGGAACCAGAAGAGAAAACAAGTAGGCAGCGAGGTGGAGACTGGAGACTGTAAGAATCATGAAGTTAGCATTAATAAAGGGAAGAGTAGGCAGAGAGCAGATGAACGCAAAAGCACTGGTGGCCTGAAATGCATCTACTTTAATGCAAGGAGTATAGTGTGTAAAACAGATGAACATAGGACTTGTATTGGTGCCTGGGAGTATGACGTTATTGCAATCACAGAAACTTGGTTGAAGGAAGGGCATGATGATTGGCAACTAAATGTTCCAGGATATAGACGCTTCAGACAGGACAGGGAGGGAAGTAAAAGTGGTGGGTGGAATTGCATTGCTGGTCAGGGATGAAATCACAGTTATGCTAAAGGAGGACACTATGGAGTTCTTAGGTAGTGAGGCATTATGGGTGGAGCTGAGAACTAAGAAGGATGCAGTCACACTGTTGGGGCTGTATTACAGGCCTCCCAACAGTGAGCGTGAGGTAGAAGAACAAATAGGTAAACACATTATGGAAAGATGTAGAAGGTAGTGGTGATGGGAGATTTTAATTTTCCCAACATTGACTGGGATACACTTAGCGTCAGAGGTCTAGATGGGGTAGAATTTGTAAGAAGCGTCCAGGAGAGTTTTCTAGAGCAGTATGTCAATAGTCTGATGAAGGAAGGGACCATATTGGACATTGTATTGGGGAATGAGCCAGGCCAGGTGGTAGAAGTTGCGGTGGGGGATTTCTTTGGGAACAGTGACCATAATTCTGTAAGTTTTAGAATACTCATAAATAAAGATGAGAGTGGTCCTAAGGGAAGAGTACTAAACAGGGCCAAGGCCAATTATATCAAAATTAGGCAGGAGCTCAGAAACATGGATTGGACACAGCTATTTGAAGGGAAGTCCATATTTGAAATGTAGGAGGCTTTCAAAGATAGGTTAAAGATAGTGCAGGATAGGCATGTCCTGTTGAGGGCAAAGGACAGGAAGGGCAAGATTCGTGAACCGTGGATGACAGGAGAAATTGTATGACTAGCCAAGAGGAAAAGGGAAGCGTACATAAGATCCAGGCAGCTAAGAACAGAACGGGCCCTGGAGGAATATCGGAAGAGTAGGATCAATCTTAAACGAGGAATCAGGGGGGCTAAAAGGGGTCATGAAATAGCTTTAGCGAGCAGAATTAAGGAAAATCCCAAAGCATTTTATTCTTATATAAGAAGCAAGCGGGTAACTAGAGAAAGGATTGGTCCACTAAAGGATAATGAAGGAAGGCTGTGTGTCGAACCTGAGAGAATGGGTGGCATTCTAAATGATTACTTTGCATCAGTGTTCACTGAGGAGAGGAACATGGTGAATGTTGAGATTAGAGATAGAAGCTTGATTAGCCTGGATCATGTTGACACAAGTAGGGAAGATGTGTTGGGTATGCTAGAGGTTATTAAGGTGGACAAATCCCCAGGACCGGATGGGATCTATCCCAGGTTGCTGAGGGAGGTGAGAGAGGAAATAGATATCTTTGTGGCATCCTTAAATACAGGTGAGGTGCCGCAGGACTGGAAGGTTGCTCATGTTGTCCCCTAGTACAAGAAGGGTAGTAGGGATATTCCGGGTAACTATAGACCAGTGAGCCTGATGTCAGTGGTGGGAAAGTTGCTGGAGAGGGTACTGGGGGATAGGATCTATTTATACTTAGATAAGAATGGGCTTATCAGTGATAGGCAGCGTGGTTTTGTGCAGAGGAAATTGTGCCTTATCAACTTCATAGAGTTCTTCGAGGAAGTGATCAAGTTGATAGATGAAGGAAGGGCTGTTGATGTCATATACATGGACTTTAGTAAGGCATTTGATAAGGTTCCCCATGGTAAACTAGTGGAGAAAGTGAAGTCACATGGTGTGCAGGGTGTTCTAGCTGGGTGGATAAAGAACTGGTTGAGCAATAGGAGACAGAGAGTAGTAGTTGAAGGGAGTTTCTTGAATTGGAGAAAGGTGACCAGTGGTGTTCCACAGGGGTCAGTGTTGGGGCCACTGTTGTTTGTAATATACATAAATGATCTGGAAGAGGGCACTGTTGGTATGATCAGCAAGTTTGCAGATGACACAAAGATTGGTGGAGTAGCACAAAACATAAGGGACTGTCAGAGAATACAGGAGGATATAGATAGATTGGAGAATTGGGTGGAAAAGTGGCAGATGGTTTTCAATCCAGACAAATGTGAGGTGATGCATTTAGGCAAGACTAATTCTAGAGCGAATTATACAATGAATGGTAGAGCCTTGGGAAAAGTTGATGGGCAGAGAGATCTGGGAGTGCAGGTCCATTGTACCCTGAAGGTTGCTGCACAGGTGGGTAGAGTGGTCAAGAAGGCATATGGTATGCTTGCCTTCATCAGACGGGGTATTGAGTATAAGAGCTGGCAAGTCATGTTAAAATTGTACAAGACATTGGTTCGGCCACATTTAGAATACTGTGTACAGTTCTGTTTGCCACATTTCCAAAAGGATGTGGACACTTTGGAGAGGGTGTACAGAAGGTTTGTGAGGATGTTGCCTGGTATGGAAGGTGCTAGCTATGAAGAGAGGTTGAGTAGATTAGATTTATTTTCATTAGAAAAAAGGAGATTGAGGGGGGACCTGATTGAGGTCTACAAAATCATCAAGGGTATAGACAGGGTGGATCGATACAAGCTTTTTCCCAGAGCGAAGGATTCAATAATGAGAGGTCATGCTTTCAAGGTGAGAGGTGGAAAGTTTAAGGGGGATACACGCAGCAAGTACTTCACACAGAGGGTGGTGGGCATCTGGAATGCGTTGTCAGCAGAGGTGGTAGAGGCAGGCACGGTAGATTCATTTAAGATGCGTTTGGACAGATGCATGAGTAGGTGGGGAGCACAGGGATATTGATGCTTAGGAATTCGGCAACAGGTTTATACAGTAGATTTGGATCAGCTCAGGCTTGGAGGGCCGAAGGGCCTGTTCCTGAGCTGTAAATTTTCTTTGTTCTTTGTTCTTTCTTTAAAAATCTGGTTTAAATGTGACTGTTTGGCCAGTATTTGTTGTTAAAAAAGAACACGATGGGCGGCATGGTGGCAGTGGGCGGCACGGTGGCCCAGTGGTTAGCACTGTTGCCTCACAGCGCCAGAGACCCGGGTTCAATTCACGCCTCAGGCGACTGACTGTGTGGAGTTTGCACGTTCTCCCCGTGTCTGCGTGGGTTTCCTCCGGGTGCTCCGGTTTCCTCCCACAGTCCAAAGATGTGCAGGTCAGGTGAATTGGCCATGCTAAATTGCCCGTAGTGTTAGGTAAGGAGCAAATGTAAGGGTATGGGTGGGTTGCGCTTCGGTGGGTCGGTGTGGACTTGTTGGGCCGAAGGGCCTGTTTCCACACTGTAATGTAATCTAATCTAATCTAAAAAAAAACATCTGGTTTGCTAATGTCATTTAGGGAAGGATATTTGTCATTCTTATCTGCTTTCGGCCTACATGTGATTCCAGACCCATAGCAATGTGATTAACTCTTTAAATGCCCATATCCCATGAACAATTTTTAAAAAAAATCTCTGAAGAGAGAGTGAAATATAGGAACAGCCTGAGAGAAAGGAATAATAAAGTTAATAAAATACTGGTATGGAACAGTAATGAAAATGGAAACTCTATTTAATAGCTCATGCAACTCATGTCAAAGTGTAATTATTGATAGATTCCCTCACCCACCTCTCATCAGGGAGATCAGGACACCCTTAGCACCAAACAAAATTGTATCAGCTAGATTTAGTCAAATGGCTAAAGCTTCCAGACGGAAGCTTCCAGAATGAAGAAATAACTACCTGAGGTTTGTCAGATGGACTCAGGGTTTGCTCACTGGCTCCACAAAGACTTGGTCCAAGTGGCTGATGTTTTCCTTAGGATTTTGTTCCTGTTCCATCGCTTAGAAAAATCAACTGAATCTATGGGTTGCTAATAGCATCCTGACGCTAAGACAATGTTGAAGTTGGTCCTCGGGTCACACAGAAAATATTTGGCATGTTCAACAAAATAAATTGCTAACTCTTCATTTTAAGAATTATCTAATTACTTTTACACTTGTTCTAATTAGGGAAAATGTGTGATGTTTATATTCTCTCAGTATATGTTCTCTCAGGATATATTCTCTCAGTATATATTATCTCAATATATAATCTCAGTAGATGTTCACTCAGGATTTGTTATCTCAGTATGTATTTGTTTAATATATATTCTTTCAGTATCTATTTGTTCAGTGTGTATTTTTTCAGTATAAATTAGTTCAGTATATATTCTCTCAGTATATATTCATTCAATATGTATTCGCTCAGTATTTGTTCTCTCAGTATATATTTGTTCAGTGTATATTCTTTAAGTATATATTAGCTCAGTATATATTCTCTTGCTATATATTCACTCAGTTTTTATTCTCTCAGTATATATTTGTTCAGTATATATTATCTTGGTATGTATTCCCTCAGTATATATTCTCTCTGTGTATATTCTTGTTCTAACATGTTGCAATAGGCACTGGATGTTTCATGAATTTCTGCTGCCAGTTATACTGTAGTTTTTTTTGACTGATGATGGCTGTTTAGGGAGCTGCTATACAGAACAGCAGTTATTTCCTGACAGATATGAAAGCTGTCATCATCCTGATGTACCGTGCTCTTCCATGTGAGATTTTGTCCAAAGCGGTCACAACACTTTAATTTCAGCAGCCTGGAGATGTCACTTGCAATTACACACCTTCCAGCTGCCAATGCTGACTGACTCTGATATGCACATAAACTATTTTCTGCCTCTTGGCACGGCCGTGGGAGACCCTGAGCCCCTTTCCCCTCCATCTCCTTCTGACAGGCCCTGAAGAGAGGTCAGTGCCTGACACTTTAACGTTTCCTCTGCGCTGCAGCTTTTTGATATTATTTTGCCCCTGTTATTCTTTTCTGTCTGGGAATGGCAGGTGAAAAGGGAGCAGCTATTTTTCCGGGGCTGGCGGTTTACATACAACGTATTCATAGCGTAGGTGAGAGCTCATTAACCTGAAACATCTGGAGGGGGTTTCACTGGAGAGTCGGTGTGCGGTTGTTGGTGGGAAAATAGTGCACAAATTTACCTCTCACTTCATCCAGGGGGACTGATACCCAGCAGCAAGGGGGCACTGTTTAGGCTTTGTTAAATGCCCACTTTATGCCTGTCTTCGAAAGGAAGTGTAACGTTACCTGAAGGACCCCAAAATGTTCGAGGAGAAAGTGAGGACTGCAGATGCTGGAGATCAGAGCTGAAAATGTGTTGCTGGAAAAGCGCAGCAGGTCAGGCAGCATCCAAGGAACAGGCTGATGCCTGAAACGTCGATTCTCCTGCTCCTTGGATGCTGCCTGACCTGCTGCGCTTTTCCAGCAACACATTTTCAGCTCGGACCCCAAAATGTGGCAAAAACTTGGAAACTCTGAGTCTTATAGTATTGTAATCATGAACTGTCCAGGATATCTTAGATAGATTTGCTGCCTCTGGTCCTTCTTGTTGCTATCTGTCTAAGTTACTGCTACCAAATAAGGGAGGACAACTGCCTGTGTATTTGACAGAGGACAGGCTCTTGGTAATCAGGCTCTTGGTAAACAGGCTCAACAGCTAGTTACGTTCGATCTGAGAGACCCGTGGGTCCATAGTGTGATCACAGGCATGTCTGAAACATGTCAATACATGACTTGGGGACAACTGGTTAGCTCCTCCCAGGAACCATGTTGAAATATCTCTTAAGAGTTCGGCATCCCATCACCAATCATCCTTTATTTACAAGTATACGGCCTTTGACAATAGCACTACCTCTCACTGAGTCAGGCTTTCCAGGGACTCAATATACCTGACATTAATCCTTGTATGTCAGCCAGGGGTTCACTGATTGGGCCACATTAACAGCCCCAAAGTAAGCTGAAAGGCGAATATATGGAGTTAGGTTGGAAGCTACAAGGCGGGACGAGCAGAGTTGTAATTTCAGAATTGCTGCCAGCACCAACATGCTAGTGAGGCTAGGAATAGAAAGCGAGTGCAGATGAATACGTGGCTACAGGGCTGGTGTAGGAGGGAGGGCTTCAGATATGTGGATCATTGGGATACCTTCTGGGAAAGGTGGGACCTATACAAGAAGGACAGGTTGTACCTGAACTGGAGGGACACCAGTATCCTGGGTGGGAGGTTTGCTAGAGCTGTTCAGGAGGGTTTAAACTGGATTGGCAGCGGGGTGGGAACAAGAGCTCCGGATTTGATGATGGAGTAGGTAGTGAACAGCCAGGTACAGCACGCAGAGATTCTGTGAGGAGAGATAGACACTTAATAGGGCAAAGGCACAGTCAGTGTGATGGGTTGAAGTGTGTCTATTTTAATGCAAGAAATATCAGGATTAAGGATGATGAACTTAGAGCATGGATCAGTACTTGGAGCTACGATGTTGTGGCCATTATGGAGATTTGGAATCCCAGCGACAGGAATGATTGTTGGATGTTTCAGGGTTTAGATGTTTTAAAAGGAATGAGGGGGGAGGTAAAAGAGGTGAGGGAGTAGCATTGCTTATCAGAGGTAGTATCACAGCTGCAGAAAGAGAAATTGTCGAGGATGGTTTATCTACAGGGACTGTATGGGTGGAAGTCAGAAATAGGAAAGGAGCAGTCACTTTATTGGAGGCTTTCTACAGGCACCCAATAACAACAGAGACATGGAGGAGCAGATTGGGAGGCAGATTTTGGAAAGGTACTGACTAACAGGGTTGTTGTCATGGGTGACTTCAACTTCCCTAATATTGATTGGAACCTCCTTAGTTCAATAGTTTGGATGGAGCTGTTCTTGTCAGGTGTGTCCAGGAAGGCTTCCTGGTGCAATATGCAGATAGACCAACTAGAGGGGAGGCCATATTGGATTTGGTGCTTAACAATGAACTCTGCCAGGTGTCAGATCTCTGAGTGGGAGAGCATTTCAGTGATAGCGATCACAACTCCCTGACCTTTACTATAGTCATGAAGAGGAATAGGAGAAGATGGTATGGGAAAGTATTTAATTGGGGGTGGGGGAATTACAATGCTATTAGTCAGGTACTGGGGCAACTAGGTTGGGAACAGATGTTCTCAGAGAAATGCACGACAGAAAGTTGGAGGTTGTTTAGGAAGCACTTGCTGACAGTGGTGGACAGGTTTGTCCCACTGAGGGAAGGAAAGGATGGTAGAATGAAGGAACCTTGGGTGACAAGAGATGTGGAACATCTAAGCAAGAGGAAGAAGGAAGTTGACGGAAGGTAGAGGAGGCAAGGATCAGACAGGGCTCCAGAGGGTTACAAGGTAGCCAGGAAGGAAATGAAGAATGGACTTGGATGAGTTAGAAGGAGATATGAAAAAGCTTTAGTGGGTAGAATTAAGGAAAACACTAAGGCGGTCTACACTAATGTGAGGGTAGGGCCAATCAGGGACAATGGAGGGAACTCGTAACCAGAGTCCAAGCAAGTAAGGGAAGTCCTTAATGAATACTTTGCTTCAGTATTCACTACTAAGAGGGACCTTGACGTTTCTGAGCACAGCCTGAAACAGACTGATTTGCTAGAGCAGGTTGATATTAGGAAGGAGGATGTGCTGAAAACTTTGAAACCCTAAGGATAGATAAGTCCCCTGGTCCAGACTGATATGCCCTAGATTACTACAGGAAGCAAGAGAAGGGATTTCTGTGCCTTTGCTGATGATCTATGCATCCTCACTGTCTGCTAGAGTAGTGTCAGATGATTAGAGGGTGGCAAGTGATATTCCATTGTTCAAGAAAGGAAATAAGGATAATCCTGGGAATTACAGACCGGTCAGTCTTATGTTAGTGGTGGGCAAAGTATTGGAAACGATTCTGAGAGACAGGATTTATAATAATTTGGAAAACCATAGTTTGATTAGAGATAGTCAGCATGGCTTTGTGAGGGGCAGGTCATGCCTTACAAACCTTATTGAATTCTTTGAGGATGTGACAAAACACGTTGATGAAGGTAGAGCAGTGGATGTGGTGTACATGTATTTTAGCAAGGCGTTTGATAAGGTTCCCCATGGTAGGCTCATTCAGAAACTAAAGAGGCATGGAATACAGGGAAACCTATCTGGATACAGAATTGGCTGGCTCATAGAAGACAGAGGATGGTGGTAGATGGAAAATATTCAGCCTGGAGCTTGGTGATCAGTGGTGTTTCATAGGCATTGGTTCTGGGACCTCTGCTCTTTGTGATTTTTATAAATGACTTGGATGAGGAATGGAAAGGTGGGGGAGTAGGTTTGCTGATGAAACAAAGGTTGGTGGAGTTGTGGATAGTGCGGAGAGCTGTTGTAGGTTGCAACGGGACAAGTCTTAGCAGGACTTATACACTGAATGGTAAGGTCCTAGGGAGTGTTGCTGAACAAAGAGATCTTGGAGTGCAAATTCATAGCTCGTTGAAAGTGGAGTTGCAGGTAGATAGGATAGTGAAGAAGGCGTTTGGTATGCTTTCCTTTATTGGTCAGAGTATTGAGTACAGGAGTTGGGGAGGTCATGTTGCAGCTGTACAGGACATTGGTTACATCACTGTTGGAATATTGCATGCAATTCTGGTCTCCTTCCTATTGGAAAGATATTATGAAACTTAAAAGGGTTCAGAAAAGATTTACAAGGATGTTGCCAGGGTTGGAGGATTTGAGCTATAGGGAGAGGTTGAACAGGCTGGGGCTGTTTTCCCTGGAGTGTCAGAGGCTGAGAGGTGACCTTATAGAGGTTTACAAAATTATGAGGGGCATGGATAGGATAAATAGACAAAGTCTTTTCCCTGGGGTCAGGGAGTCAAGAACTAGAGGGCGTAGGTTTAGGGTGAGAGGGGAAAGATATGAAAGAGACCTAAGGGGCAACATTTTCACGCAGAGGGTGGTACGTGTATGGAATGAGCTGCCAGAAGATGTGGTAGAGGCTGGTACAATTGAATATCTGGATGGGTATATGAATAGGAAGGTTTGGAGGGATATGGGCCGGATGCTGGCAGGTAGGACTAGATTGGGTTGGGATATCTGGTCGGCATGGACGGGTTAGACCGAAGGGTCTGTTTCCATGTTGTACATCTCTCTGACTCTGTGACAGGATGCAGAGCTGGGCTGGTAAGAGGCAGATGGAGTTCACCCTGGGAAAGAGTGAAGTCATTCACTTTGAAAAATCACATTTAAATGCAGAATGCAGAGTTAAAGGCAAGATTCTTGAAAGTGTGGAGGAACAGAGGGATATTGGGGCCCGTGACGATAAATCCCTCAAAGTAGCCACCCAAGTTGAAAGGGTTGTTAAGAAGGAATATGATGTGTTGGTTTTCATTAGCAGGGGGTTTGAGTTTAAGAGCCGTGAGGTTATGCTGCAGCTCTATAAAGCCCTAATTAGACCACACTTTGGAATATTGTGTTCAGTTCTGGTCACCTCATTATTGGAAAGATGTGGAAGCTTTAGAGAGGGTGCAGAGGAGATTTACCAGGATGCTGCCTGAGCTGGAGGGCATGTCTTATGGAGAAAGGTTGAGGGAGCTAGGGCTTTTCTCACTGGAGTGAAGAAGGATGAGAGGTGAGTTGATAGACCTGTACAAGATGATGAGAGGCATAGATAGTGTGGATAGCTAGAGACTTTTTCTCATGAGGGGACATAATTTTAAGGTGATTGGAGGAAGGTTTAGGGGAGATGTTAGAGGTAGGTTCTTTACACAGAGAGTGGGGGTATATGAAATGCATTGCCAGCAGTGGGAGTAGAGTCAGATACATTAGGGACGTTTAAGCGATTCTTGGATAGGCACATGAAAGATAATACAACAAATTAGTCTGATCTTAGAGTAAGATAAAAGGCCAGCACAACATTGAGGACCAAAGGGCCTGTACTGTTCTATATTCTATGTTCAGTCAGGGAACTCATATTTATGAGGTCCATCTGGCTGACCTTGTTGCAATCACTACAGGCTCCTACAGTCTTATGGGTGGAACATTTAGCTTGATGTTATTAACCATTTCAGGTCTGATCTGCCTTATATTCAACAGAGAGGAGCAATATAATACATTAATGAGCATTAAAGACAGAATAGCAAGCCCGAGGATATTGATGGGGCAGGCCTCTTCGAGACCATTCTTGTGCAGCAGAGATAGCCGCTCAGTCTTTCCTTGGACCTATTTCTCCAGCTTCTGCCACCTCAGGCCCTAGTGAGGAATATACGTCTGCAGACCACTGGCATTCCGCTTACCAGGTAGATTAACAATTGATTACAGGGTGACATGGTGACTCAGGGGCAACACGGTGGCTCAGCTGTTAACACTGTTGCCTCACAGTGTCACGGACCTAGGTTTGATTCCACCCTGTATCGACTGTGTGGTGTTTGCACATTCTCCCCGTGTCTGTGTGAGTTTCCTCTGGGTGCTCTGGTTTCCTCCCACATTCCAAAGATGTACAGGTCAAGTGGAATGGCCATGGGAAAGTGCCCCGTAGTGTCCAGGGATGTGCAGGCTAGGTGAGTTAGTCACGGGAAATGCAGGGCAACAGAGATAGGGCGGGGGGGGTGGAATGGGTCAGAGTGGGATGGTCCTCAGAGGGTCGGTGTGGACCTGATGGGCCAAATGGCCTGCTTCCACACTTTAGGCATTCTGTGGTTCTCCCTCCTCCTCAACATCCAACCCAACCCTTCTCCAACATCCCTAAATGGACAATGAATGCAGTAGTGGCCTGTGAATGAGTTATCCTTTGGAAAATTGAGCCCCTCTGCCAGAAGAATACAGCTCTGATGGCCAAGAGATAGTTGTGGAAAAGTCCAAAACAATCTGTAATGAGAGGAAGGATCTACCCATCAGCTCAGCCTCCCTCTCAATGTACACTGCCTTCATCGGCAGACAGTTTTCAGGCATTTTTCGGTTTCCTTATATCAGTTTGTAAGTCCTCGAGAGAGGTCAAGGATCACAAACAGGCCAGCTTTGACCTCAGTCACGGAAGGTACCTCTGAAGACAGATGGGATGTTGACAAAGACTGCCCAGATAATTGGGTACTGAAAACGTATTTAGCAAGAGGCAGCGACTTCAATTTGATGAGCTGCCAAAGAATCAATTTCTGGGGTCAAAAGGACTTGACAGATTTTGGAATTGAAATTCACATCTCTTGGAAATGTTAACAGATATTTTATTAAAAATTGCTTCTTTCTCACTTTTTTGGCAGTTGCGTATCTCCTTACCCTATACAGTATAGGCTTTAAATCAAGACTTGTAGAAACTGGGCACAACCAGGCCAATTAAAATGGCTGCTTCAAATCACATGACCTTTGACAATTGAACTACAGACCATTCCAAGTCTCAAACGAATTGCTTAATTTTACAAGGACATTCACAGCAACCTGGGGAGTTCACTCATCTCTTTGTTTGAAGATGGACCAACACAAAGAGCCATAGAATTTTCACCCGTCTGCCTCTCGCTTTTATTCTGAAGAGAATGGAACGTTGAAACTTGAGATGCACACATCTGTTTTCTGACGGAGTAAATGGACTCTATCAATCCTCGTTGTTTTATGGTAGTTTCCCCTTCCAAACTAGACTGGGTGTGCATCAAATGGGTTAAACAACAATACAGGGCGGTGGAATCTATGTGCATTCAACGCCTTACTTGAAAACAGACGTTAAACTTGCAGAAGTCACATTTGCAATAAGTTCAGATCTACACTCTGAAAGAAGAGTATTTCCTGGTTGGCTGTTGCCTTGACCTCTTGGTCAGTCACAGAGTCAGGTGGCCTGTTTTTAAGCTTCCTTTCTGTGGGTTAAAAAAAAACCACCTAGTGCTGTATTGGCAAACCATCTGAAAATGGCCATTGTATGGCATTCAGTTTTGCTAGCACAGCACGGTTGGCATTGATTAAACCTTGCTCAGTCTTTCAGGGGATCTTGCCTTCAACTGAAACAGGAGTTGTAGGGTTTCATTACATAATTGCACATTGCATATTCTTCAGCTATGACCTTGACTGGCATGTATGGTGTTAGCATCACTGATAATTACACTCAACTATACACAGTCCTGGTCTTTGTCTAGTTTTATAATGAAACCTGAAACAGTACAGTATCTGGTAGAAGATGCCTAATACACAGCCTGGGTGGAGCTTTCTGGGTTCTCTAGTCTGGTAAAAACAAGTCTTTTTCATCCTCGATGTATCTGCCACCGACTGTGAATTACTCCTTTACTTTGCACACAACACCAGGTTTATAGTCCAACAGGTTTATTTGGAAACACTAGCTTTCGGAGCGCTGCTCCTTCTTCAGGTGGTTGTGGAGGAAGGAGCAGCATTCTGAAAGCTAGTGTTTCCAATTACACCTGTTGGACTATAACCTGGTGTTGTGTGATTTTTAACTTTGTCCACCCCAGTCCAACACTGGCTCCTCCACATCACTTTTACAGCTCTTGGACAGACCTTCCCGTTTCACTGTCCATTGCATGGGCCTTCTCTCGTGAGGCTGTCCCCTTCTGTTTCTGATCTACCAAGAATTTATCACTCACTGCAAATTTCTTCTCACTACTAGCCATGTGATCTGTTGTGGACTCTCTCCTATGTCTTTGCAGCTCTTGGACAGACCTCCCCTGCCTGCATTCGCTTCCCAGTCAGGCTTTGAAGATTGATGAGCTTCTCATCCCCTGTCCCCTCTCACCCCTCACCTTCTAGGATAGGCTACTGAGCTGGTTTGATCTCATCATCCCTGCCTCTGCGGGTTCTGCTGCCAGCTAATACGATCAGATCAAGACTCTTGGAAATGAACTTCAACCAGCTTTATTGAACAGAACTAGAAATACAAGGTGGTTAAGAAGGCATTTAGCAAGCTTGCCTTCACTGCTCAGACCTTTGAGTACAGGAGTTGGGACTTCATGTTGAGGTTGTGCAGGACGTTGACTTTTGGGGTGCTGTGTACAGTTTTGGTCACTTGCTTTAGGATGGATATTATTAAACTGGAGGGGGTTCACAAAAGGTTTATCAGGATATTGCCAGGAGTAGAGGGTTTGCATTGTAAGCAGAGGCTGGATAGGCTGGGGTCTTTATTCACTGGAGTATAGAACTCAAAGGGTCACCTTATAGAGGATAATAAAGAGGTTATAGCTAAGGGGAATAGCAAAGGTCTTTTCCCTGCGATGGGGGAGCTCAAAACCAGGGGGAATATTTTTAAGTTGAGAGGTGAAATTTTAAAAGGGTCCTGAGGGCAACTTTTTCACACGGTGGGTGGTTCATATGTGAAATGAACTGCCAAAGGAAGTGGATCCTCTGAATCTCATGTTTAACCGGTTTTGTTTCTTTAGTGCTTATATTTTCCCTCCATCATGCTGTTTGTGAATGAGTCGTGATTCAGTAAAAAGACGTTGTGCAACAGCTTTATGTTATATTTTCTACCACCAGGTAAACATCCATGTGACTGGTGAAATATGACACTCCTGTTTATATCTGTCAGCCAAGGCTCCCTGATTAGACCAGGTTAACAGTCCCAATCAGGGAGCTCATATTCTATGAGGTCCACCTGGCTGACCTTGTTACAATCACTCTAATTCTATACTACCTTTACCCATTCCCAGTCTTTGTGTGAGTGAGTACGCATGTGGAAAAAAGAATGTGAGATGTTACATATCAAACTCAGGGCATGGGAGAACAAATAACCTTCTTTATTTTAAACTCAAAGTGAGTAAAGACACAACTCTTATGTGCAAAATCTACCAATCATGAGCAGCACACATGCATTCTGGCTGTAACACTTAACATTTTTAATCAACATAATGTTCAATGTTTGAAAGAAAAGTCAGCTGGAAACTTGAAACTAACTATAAATGCTATAAATGCATTTAAAGTGTTAATTAGCATCTGAGAGGGAAAATGCTTGGATTTTAACCTCCAGTTGGAATAAGTGCCAGTGCAATGAAGTAGACACTAATCATCCACCAATAGGAATTAGGGTATAGGCCATGTGACCAATGAGTTGTGTTCCCTCTGTCTGGCTGGTTGAAACAATCTTTAGCAATAACAGTCTTTCCCCTCAAACTCCTGGTCTTCTCCAAAGAAGATGATGGCTCTCTCAATCTGAACCTCCCTAACTCTAATTCACTTCCCACCTAATTCTGTTGGTATACTTTACTGTGGGAGCTCATTTATACTGTCTATCTATAACATTGATAAAGCTACTCATGAAGCCAGGATGACCTTGTCCCCACGTAGATCTCCATCTGAGAGTTAGTTCACCATTCTTTCTGAGAACAAAAACCTCTTGGATTCCCAAGAAATACATTGGTACTCAGGCACGTACAACACCGACTATGGGGCACCATGGTGGCTCAATGGTTAGCACTGTTGCCTCACAGGGCCAGGGACCCAGGTTCGATTCTACTCTCAGGTGACTGTGGAGTTTGCATGCTCTCAGTGTATCTGCGAGGGTTTCCTCCAACAGTCCAAAGATGTGTAGGTTAGGTGGATTGGTCATGCTAAATGGCCCATAGGGTCCAGGGATGTGTAGGTTAGGTGGATTAGCCATGGGAAATGTAGGATTTCAAGGATAGAGTAGGGGTGGCGGGTCTGGGTGGGATAATCTTTAAACGGTCAGTGTGGACACAATTGACTGTTTCCATGCTGTAGAGATTCTATGATCTTAAATTGTTAATGTCAGTTCAATGGAATATCATAACCTCGGTGGTCCTCATTTTTCTTGTGGTCGTCCGTCTTAGAGTGATAGAGTCATAGCGATGTACAGCATGGAAACAGACCCTTCGGTCCAACCCGTCCATGCCGACCAGATATCTCAACCCAATCTAGTCCCACCTGCCAGCACCCGTCCCATATCCCTCCAAACCCTTCCTATTCATATACCCATCCAAATGCCTCTTAAACGTTGTATTGTACCAGCCTCCACCACACCCTCTGGCAGCTCATTCCATACACGTACCACCCTCTGCGTGAAAATGTTGCCCCTTAGGTCTCTTTTATATCTTTCCCCTCTCACCCTAAACCTATGTCCTCTAGTTCTGGACTCCCCGACCCCAGGGAAAAGACTTTGTCTATTTACCCTATCCATGCCCCTCATAATTTTGTAAACCTCTATAAGGTCACCCCTCAGCCTCTGACGCTCCAGGGAAAACAGCCCCAGCCTGTTCAACCTCTCTCTATAGCTCAAATCCTCCAACCCTGGCAACATCCTTGTAAATCTTTTCTGAACCCTTTCAAGTTTCACAACATCTTTTTGATAGGAAGGAGACCAGAATTGCATGTAATATTCCAATATTGGCCTAACCAACGTCCTGTACAGCCGCAACATGACCTCCCAACTCCTGTAGTCAATACTCTGACCAATAAAGGAAAGTATGTCTTCTTCACTATCCTATCTACCTGCAATTCCACTTTCAAGGAGCTATGAACCTGCACTCCAAGGTCTCTTTGTTCAGCAACACTCCCTAGGACCCTACCATTAAGTTTTCATATATATTAGAGATTTGGAAAGTGAGGGCAATTAAATTAAATCTCACATTACACAGCAGTTCAGTTTTAAGTTCAGTTTTAAAAATTTGCGAGGACAAGAGATCCCTATGCTAATAGTTATCGAGCAACACTACCTGGACTTAGACTTCAGTTCTACAAACCTGAGGGCCAGAGTAAAGAAGGCACCTCAGACGTTGTACATTCTCTCTTGAAATCCTGTTCTTATTGGCTGTCTCTTGGAACCTGGTAGACTGTCCAATGTGTCCATCTAAAAAAAACCCAAAAAGCTGGAGTGTCACCATGCTCTAAAGATGCAAATTCAAGTGGATTGGAACAGAACGAGATATCATCAATCTACGGCTGTTAGCAATTTGATTACATCAATGGGAACAAGTGGACGTGAGAAGTCATCACATTCTATCACTTTTTTCAGGCCTTTTGCCTTTTGGGTGTGCATTCCATTTTTAGAGCACCATAATCACTGCAGCGACTTGTCTATTTGTGTTATGTGAGTGCGTCTAAGTTTGGGATTAAGGGGATATAATTTTAATTCCGGATCATAATTTAGGTGTTAATCAGTATTTCCCAGTTTGGAGACTCCGCACAGTGTGGAAGCAGGCCATTCAGTCCATCGGGTCCACACTGACCCTCTGAAGAGTATCCCACTCAGGCCTACCTCCCACAACCCCTGTAACCCTGCATTTCCCGTGGCTAGTCCACCTAGCTTGCACATCCCTGGACACTATGGGACAATATAACATGGCCAGTCCAACTAACCAGCACACCTTTAGACTATGGGAAGAAACCAGAGCACCCAGAGGAAAGCCATGCAGATACTGGGAGAATATGCAAACTCCACATAGATAGTCGCTTGAGGGTGAAATCAAACTGAGATCCTTGGCACTGAGGCAGCAGTGCTAACAACGGAGCTATTTTGTCACCCTTTAAGAGAATTGTTTTTTCATTATAAGCAGATTATTTTAAAGTTTTTTTTAAAAGAAGCCTGGAGTATTTTTCTTTTGTTCTGGATAATGGTACAGAAGAGAAACATTTGACCATTCTGGTGATTGAATGCTAGGGGTGTGACTGGATGGGGGTCGTAGGGCTTAATAATCAGCACCTTCAACCCATCATTGTCAAGCATTAGTACCTCTAACAAAATACAGGAAGATTCATCGAAACGCAGTACTGCAATGCAGCACTGGAATTTGCTAATATGTACGGTCGTTTTTTTTGAGGAGAATGTGTAAGAATAACCAAGAGTAAAATATGTCATATGTCATTTTAGCCTTTTTTTTAGAATTACCCTCACAGGCTTGAATCTTTGGGATACGTGGTGCCTGTTTCAGCACATACATTGGGCTGGGAAATCAACTCCACTTAATCGCTGTCAACTCCCTCATTCAAAGGGAGGCATCCACTGCGGACAGGCAACAACTTAAATACTATTGTAAGATCAGAAAAAACTTGAATGTCATTCCTAATGTCCCAAAACTAAGTGGCATGTTGAGAATGGATATGGAAATACGATGCTGATGTGTGTCATGTTGTAATAGAGGTAGCAGCAGTCATATGGTGTGTACAATGTAAAGAAAGGATGGATTAATCTGTATGGGTAATGAGTGCATTGACAGAAAAAAGGATTATGTGTAATAATGCAAAATAGAAGAGTGTGTCAAAACCTCCTAGAGTCAGACAGCAATCTCTTGTCATTAATGTGAGACCATTACAGGACCCACCATCCAGCAGAGACAAATCAGCTAATGTGCAGAATGGATCCCCTCATAGCAACCTATCCCAGAATGCACGTGACATAATCATTGTGGTTATTTATGAAAGGAGTTGTAAGCAGTAGTTGATTTATTATGTTTGACTGGATTCTGCAGAACAGAAGGGGGGGGTCAAGTGAGCCACAGTGTTCACCCCCACTCCCCTGATCTTCCCTAAAACAATGCAAATCTATTCTTTTTTTCAATATGTGCCTTAATTCCCTTTCAATTATGCTTTCACTAATCCTTCGGGCCAAATCATAATAACTTGTTGTGTGAGGACAAATTCTCCTCACTATCGCCCTGGATCTGTAGGGAATTGGCTTAAATCTGTGTCCTCTGGTTATCCAACTGCCTGACAGTGCAGGAACTAAAATCTCCTTTAAAATGCCATCAAAAACTCATTATAATTTTAAGTACCTCTATTGCATGACTCATTGGATCAAATGCCCAGACCACATGAAATTAGGTGGTCTTTGATGTCCAAGGCTACTGTAGCCTTTTTTTCCTGAGAATTCCTCCTGGGTACAGATCTCAATCCTGGCCAATCTTTCCAGTGTGCACCTGGAATTTTTCTAAAACCAGGACTTCCAATCTGACTGGTAAAATAAAAAGATCACATGACAATTCAAAACTAATGGAATACTTTTGCAGGTAGTCACTGTTGTACTTTAAGAAATGCAAACACTGACGTGTGCACAGCAAGATCCCACAAACAGCATTGTTAGTGAGTTTGCTTGAGGGATGAATATTTGTCATGAATAACACAATTTGAAATCAGGATCTTTTACATCTTCCAGACAGGTAGATGGCTTCAGTTTAACATCTCACCTGAAAAGCAGCACCTCTGACAGTGCAGTCATTCTTCAGTAGTGCACTGGGATATCAGTCTTGAGTTTGGGGCTGGAAAACTGAATGGGAACCTGAACCCAGAGACTCAGAGACGGGAGTGTGTTACTTGACCGATGCCTGACACTGTGGTTCCAAAACTAGGGCTTCTGGGCTAATTCATGTGGAATTTGTAAAGAAAAATAATCCAGGAATTCCAGACTGGTTTAAGAAATCCAGGAATTTCAGGATGATTTTATTAAATCAGGGTATTTTGGTCTGACTAATAGGGATTTCTGTGAAATCCAGGAATTCTAGTCTGATTATTAGGATATTTTGACAAATCCAGAAATTCTGGTCTGATTAATGTGGATTTCTGTGAAACCCAGAATTCTGGACTGATTAGTGAGGAGTTTGTCAAATCCAGAAATCCTGGATAGGGTGTATTTGAGAAATTCTGGACTGATCAGTGCAGAAATCCAGAATTCCAGACTGATCAGTGGGATTTTAAAAATCAAAACCAAGAATTCTCGATGGATTAGTGTGGATTTGTGTCAAATTCAGAAATTCTGGATTGATTACTGAGTAGAAGACTGATTAGAGGATTTGTGTCAAATGTAGGAATTCTGGATTAATTACTGGAATCCAGGAATTCTGGATGGATTAGTGTGTGATTCATGTCAAATCAGGAATTCTAGATTAATTACTGCAATCCAGGAATTCTGGATTGATTATAAGATTTGTGTCAAATGCAGGAATCCCAGTGCACTACTGAAGAATGTCAGAGGTGCTGCTTTTCAGGTGAGATGTTAAACTGAAGCCCATCTACCTGTCTGGACTGACAGGAGAGATTATGACTGGGGGGGGGGGGGTTAAGCCTGGTTTGGGGGTGACGGTGGGGGTCATGGGGAGTGAGGAGCCAGTGCGTCACTCAGTTACAGTGGTTGCCATGGGCACCGTGTAACAATTGGCAGTTGCAGAGGGAGCGCCGGCTCCGCTCATTTCCCGCGGCATCATGAGGCACCGACACCGGTAAGAGGCAGCTCCCCGACCCGCAGCCCCCAGCCCCGGACCACCCGCTACCCACCCACCCGCCCACACACACACACACACACACAGACACAGACCGAGCCTGAACGTCCCCTCGCGGTCCGGCATCTCCGGTGATTCGCGATAAGGGAGAGAAACCTCCGGCAACAGGCGATACCCACACCCCCCTCACCCTCACCCCCCTCACCCTCACCCCCCTCACCCTCACCCTCACCCCCCTCACCCCCACCCCCTCACCCTCACTCCCCCTCACCCCACCCTCACCCCCCCTTCACCCCACCCCCCCCCCACCCCCCCCCACCCCCCTCACCTCACCCCCCCCACCCCACCCCACCCCACCCCACCCCACCCCCCACCCCTCACCCCCACCCTCACCCCCCCACCCTCACCCCCCCACCCCACCCCACCCTCACCCCCCCACCCTCACCCCCCACCCCACCCTCACCCCCCCCCCCCCACCCCCACCCCACCCTCACTCCCCACCCCCACTCCCCACACCCTCACCCCTCACCCTCACTCCCCTCACCCTCTTCCACGCCCCCACCCCCACCCCCCCCACCCCCCACACCCCCCACCCCACCCCCACACCCCCCACCCCCACCCCCCCCACCCTCACCCCCCACACCCCTCACCCCCACCCCCACCCCCACCTCCCCACCCCCACCCCACCCCCCACCCCCACCACCCCACCCCCACCCACCCCCCACACCCCTCACACCCTCACCCCCCCACCCCCCTCCCCCACCCCCTCACACCCTCACCCCCTCACCCCTCACCCCCTCACACCCCTCACCCACACCCCTACCACCCCACCCCCACACCCCACCCTCACCCCACATCACCCCCTCACCCACACCACCCCTCACACCCTCACCCTCACCCCCCACCCCTCCACCCCACCCCACCCCTCACCCCCACCCCCTCACCCTCACACCCCCCACCCCCACCCCCCTCACCCTCACACCCCTCACCCCCTCACCCCCTCACCCACACACCCTCACCCCACACCCCTCACCCTCACCCCCCACCCACCCCCTCACCCCACCCCCACACCCCCACCCCACCCCCTCACCACCCACACCCCTCACCCTCACTCCCCTCACCACCCCCACCCTCAACCCTCACCCACCTCACCCCCACCCTCACCCCCCACCCTCACCCTCACCACCCCCACACCCCACACTCACACCCTAAACCCCCACCCCTCACCCCCTCACTACCTCCACCCACATCCCTCAACCCCCCACACACCTCACACACACCACCCCACCCCACCCCCTCACATCTCTCCCCCTCACACTCCCCACCACACTCCCCTCACCCCCCTCACACCCCCCACACCTCACCCCCTCACACCCCTCACCCTCACCCCCACACCCTCTCTCCCCTCACCCCCCTCACCCTCACCCTCCCTCACCCTCACCCTGCCTCACCCTCACCCTCCCTCACCGTCACCCTCCCTCACCGTCACTCCCTCACCCTCATCCACACCCTCACATCCCACCCTCAATCCCCTCACACCCCTCACCCTCACTCCCCTCCACTCACACCTCTCACCCCCTCCCCCACACTCACCCACTCTCCTCACACCCCTCACCCTCACACTCTCCTCACCCTCACCCCCTCACCCCTACTCAACCCTCACTCCCCTCACTCCCCTCACACCCCTCACCCTCACTCCCCTCACCCCCTCACCCTCACTCCCTCACCCTCACCCTCACCCTCACCCTCACCCTCACCCCCCACACTCACTCCCTCACCCCCTCACCCTCACTCTCCTCACTTCTCTCACACTCACTCCCCTCACACTCACTCCCCTCACCCTCACACCTTTCACTCCCCTCACCCCTCACTCCCCTCACTCCCCTCACCCCCTCACTCCCCTCACACCCCTCAGCCTCACTCCCCTCACCCTCTCACCTTCACACCCCTCACCCTAACTCCACTCACCCTCACTCTCACCCCCCCTCACACCCTCACTCCGATCACCCCCTCAACCTCCTTCCCTCACCCACTTCACCCTCCCACACCCTCACTACGTTCTCCCCGTGTCTGCGTGGGTTTCCTCCGGGTGCTCCGGTTTCCTCCCGCACTCCAAAGATGTGCAGGTCAGGTGAATTGGCCATGCTAAATTGCCCGTAGTGTTAGGTAAGAGGTAGATGTAGGGGTATGGGTGGGTTGCGCTTCGGCGGGGCGGTGTGGACTTGTTGGGCCGAAGGCCTGTTTCCACACTGTAAGTGATCTAATCTAATCTAATCTAATCTAATCACTCCCCTCACCCCCTCACTCCCCTCACACCCCTCACACTCACTCCCCTCACTCCCCTCACTCCCCTCACCCCCCCTCACCCTCACCCCCTCACCCCCTCACATGCCTCACTCCCCTCACACCCCCCTCACCCTCACTCCCCTCACCCTCACTCCCCTCACCCCCTCACCCTCACTCCCCTCACTCTCACACTCACTCCCCTCACCCTCACCCCTCTCACTCCCCTCACCCTCACACCTCTCACTCCCCTCACCCCCTCACTCCCTCACACCCCTCAGCCTCACTACCCTCACCCTACTCCACTCACCTCACTCCCCTCACCCTCACCCCCCGCACCCCCTCACACTCCGATCACCCCCTCAACCTCCCTTCCCTCACCCACTTCACCCTCCCACACCCTCACTACATTCACATCCATCACTCCCTCACCCCCTCACACCCTCTCACACCTGTCACCCTCACTCCCCTCACTCCCCTCACTCCCCTCACCCTCCTCACCCTCACTCCCCTCACCCTCCTCACCCTCACTCCCCTCATACACCTCACTACCCTCACCCGCTTCACCCTCACTCCCCTCACACCCCTCACCCTCACTCTCTTCACTCCCCTCACTCCCTCACCCTCACTCCCCTCACCCTCACTCCCCTCACCCTCACTCCCTCACTCCCTCACACCCCTCAGCCTCACTCCCCTCACTCTCTCACCTTCACACCCCTCACCCTAACTCCACTCACCCTCACTCCCCTCACCCTCACCCCCCTCACCCCCTCACTCCGATCACCCCCTCAACCTCCCTTCCCTCACCCACTTCACCCTCCCACACCCTCACCACATTCACATCCATCACTCCCCTCACCCCCTCACACCTCCCACACCCCTCACACTCACTCCCCTCACACTCACTCCCCCTCACTCCCCTCACCCCCCTCACCCTCACTCCCCTCATACGCCTCACTACCCTCACACGCCTCACCTCATTCCCCTCACACCCCTCACCCTCACTCTCCTCACTCCCCTCACTCTCTTCACTCCCCTCACTCCCCTCACACACACACTCCCCTCACACTCACTCCCCTCACCCTCACCCCTCTCACTCCCCTCACCCTCACTCGCCTCACTCCCTCACTCCCCTCACCCCCTTACTCCCCTCACACCCCTCAGCCTCACTCCCCTCACCCTCTCACCTTCACACCCCTCACCCTAACTCCACTCACCCTCACTCCCCCTCACCCTCACTCGCCTCACTCCCTCACTCCCCTCACCCCCTTACTCCCCTCACACACCCCTCAGCCTCACTCCCCTCACCCTCTCACCTTCACACCCCTCACCCTAACTCCACTCACCCTCACTCCCCTCACTCCCCTCACCCCCTCACTCCCTCACACCCCTCAGCCTCACTCCCCTCACCCTCTCACCTTCACACCCCTCACCCTAACTCCACTCACCCTCACTCCCTCACCCTCTCACCTTCACACCCCTCACCCTCACTCCCCTCACCCTCACCCTCACCCTCACATCCCTCTCCTTCAATTCCCTCACACCCCTTACCGTCACTCCTCTCACCCTCACTCCCCTCACCCTCACACCCTCTCACTCCTCTCACTCTCACCCCCTCACTCCTCACTCAACCCTCACTCCCCTCACCCCCTCACTCCCCTCACACCCCTCACCCTCACTCCCTCACCCCCCTCACATGCACTCCCCTCACCCCCTCACCCTCACTCCCCTCACCCTCACTCCCCTCACCCTCACTCCCCTCACCCCCCTCACATGCACTCCCCTCACCCCCTCACCCTCACTCCCCTCACCCTCACTCCCCTCACCCCCTCACCCCCCTCACCCTCACTCTCCTCACTCTCCTCACTCTCCTCACCCTCACTCCCCTCACACCTCTCACTCCCCTCACCCTCACACCTCTCACTCCCTCACCCTCACTCCCTCACTCCCCTCACCCCCTCACTCCCCTCACACCCTCAGCCTCACTCCCCTCACCCTCTCACCTTCACACCCCTCACCCTAACTCCACTCACCCTCACTCCCCTCACCCCTCACCCCCCTCACCCCTCACTCCGATCACCCCCTCAACCTCCCTTCCCTCACCCACTTCACCCTCCCACACCCTCACTACATTCACATCTATCACTCCCCTCACACCCCTCACTCCCCTCACTCCCTACCCTCACCCTCACTCCCCTCACCCTCACTCCCCTCACCCTCACTCCCCTCACCCTCACTCCCCTCATTCACCTCACCCTCACTCCCCTTACCCTCACCCCTCACACCTTCACCAACCACACTTTCACCCACCACACCCTCACACCCCTCACTCCCCTTACCCTCACTCCCTCACCCTCACTCGCACTCACTCCCCTCACCCTCACCCCCTCACCTTTACACCCCTAACCTTCACACCCCTCACACTCCCTCACCCTCACTCCCATCACTCTCCCCCCTCACCTTCACACCCCTCACCCTCACACACCCCTCACCCTCAC